>NW_027649807.1:834704-847204 GCF_965287045.1 Carcharhinus amblyrhynchos | reverse complement strand
TCAGTGACTATCACTGTTTGCTGTGCAGACACATGGATTTGGGTCGGTGTCTGTGGGAGTTTGTACATTCTCCCTGTGCTTGTGTGGGTTTTCTCCGGGTGCTCCGGTTTCCTCCCACACCCCAAAAACATGCTCTTAGGCTCACTGGTGTTAACAAATTGTCCCTAAATTAGTCTCCCCTCAATCTGGTTATGGTTCCTTTATTATGGAGTCCAATAGGCATAGACAAAGGTCATAGGTAGAAGAGGGAACTCACAATGTTAAAATGGCGGCGTGGGCTTGTGCGGCTGAAGGGCCTGTTTCCTGTGCTGTGTTGTTCTTTGTTCTTTGTTTTGTGAAGGATAATTTGCTTGAATTCTTTGAGGATGTGGCAGGGAGAGTAGGTAGAGGGGAACCTGTAGATGTTGTGTATTTAATCCCAAAAGGCATTTGACAAGGTGCCACAATCTGGCACAAAGTGAAATCCCATGGAATCGGGGGGTGTTAGTGTGGACTGAGAGTTGGAATACATTAAATTGATCTTTCTTCACACCCTAGGTATGACTGTAACGCTATAGTCTTTCATTCTCTATGAATGGTATGCTTTGTCTGCACAACGTGCAAGAAACACAAGTACATAAGAAATAGGAGCAGGAGTAGGCCATCTAGCCCTTCGAGCCTGCCCCGCCATTCAGTAAGATCATGGCTGATCTGTCATGGATCAGTTCCACTTTCTCCCCATAACCCTGAATCCCCCTGTCTATCAGAAACCTACCTACCCATGAGTTAAAAATATTTAGCGAGGCAGCCTCCACCACTTCAACAGGCAGAGAATTCCAGAGATTCACCACCCTTTGAGTGAAGAAGTTCCTCCTCAACTCCGATCTAAACTGCCCCCCCCCTTATCTTGAGGCTGTGCCCCCTAGTCCTGCTACTATACTTTCCGCTGTGTGCTAATACATGTGACAATAATAAATCAAATCTAAAGGGCAGGGATCAATTCTTGATCTGCAATTGTTCATTATTGACATGAATGACCTGGAGGCAGGAACAGAGTGGAAGGTTTCCAATTTGCCGATGATCTGAAGCTTGGTGGAAGGGCAGGTTGTGATGAGGATGTTGCGATTCTGCAATGGGATATCGATAGATTGGGTGACTGAGTGGAAACCCGGCAAATGGAGTTTAATGTGGGGAAGTGTGAGATCATGCACTTTGTAAAAGGAAACAAAAGGCAGATTATTATCTAAATGGAGAGAGATTGCAGGTGAGTGAAGTACAGAGGGATCTGGGTGTTCCAGTGTATCAATCACAGAAAACTAGCAGGCAGGTCCAACAAGTAGTTAAGACAAATGGCATTTTTGCTTTCATTGCAAAAGGGTTGGAGTTTAAAAATAGAGAGGTTTTATTATAATTGTCCAGGTGTTGCTGAGGCCTCACCTGGGATTCTGCATACAGTTTTGGTCCCCTTACCTAAAAAAAGCAAACAGCAACATGGGAGGCAGTCCAAAGGAGATCCAGCCAGTCCCATTCGGGGAGTGAGAGCTGTCCTATCAAACTGGACTAAACAGCTGCCTCTGTAAGGTGACCTTATTCAAACCTGTAAGATCCTGAAGGAGCTGGACAGGGTAGTTAGTGAGATGTTTTCACTACTGGGAAAGTCTCAAATAAGGCAACATAGCTACAAGATAAGGGCAGTAACGGAAAACTGAGGTGTGTAGAAATCTCTTTTGCAGAGGGTGCAGAATCTCTGGAATTCTCTGCCCCAAAGGGTGCTGGAGGCTGGATCAATATTCAAAGTGGAGATGGATCAATATTTCATGGATTGGGGAATAGAGGGCTGTAGGGAAATGGCACAGACAAGGAGCTGATTCATTCATATTGAATAGCAGGGCAGGCTTGAAGGGCTGAATGGCCACTCGTGCTCCTATTTCTTGTGTTCTGGTGTGGGTATGCCTACAATCCATGGACTGTGGGCAATCCAACAAGGCAGCTCACCACTGCCTCCTCCAGGGTAACTCGGATGGGTAATGAATATTGGTACAGGAGAGATACCCACAGTGACCCAAGAAGCTCGATTTTGCCTGAATACTGCTGCAAAGGACTTCCCAGTTGTGTTGTAGGCTGTTGGACACAGTTTGGTCAGAAAGAAGTCTTCATTGTCACATGTCCAATCCATCAGGCAAACCAGCCTCCCATCCATTGACTCTGTCTACATTTCCCACTGCCTTGGCAAAGCAGCCAGCATAATTAAGGACCTCACACACCCCGAACATTCTCTCTTCCACCTTCTTCCTTCAGGAAAAAGTTACAAAAGATACCAACCAACTCAAGGACAGTTTCTTCCCTGCTGCTGTCAGATTTTTAAATGGACTGACCTTGCATTAAGTTGATCTTTCTCTACACCCTAGCTATGATGTAACACTATATTCTGCACTTTTGCATTTCCTTCTCTATGAACGGTATGCTTTGTCCATATAGTGTGCAAGAAACAAAACTTTTCACTGTGTGTTAATATATGTGACAATAATAAATCAAATCACATCACATCTAGGTTAACTGCAAGTCTTTACGGAGCTAAAATCTGTTGGGAAATATACAGCTAAAGGTACAAGCCAGTACCATCCCCATGTTCACTCTTACACTCTGTGTTGTCCAATATCAGATTGCTTCAAAGTGTAGCTCATGAGCTCTCCTACATCACTGACACTCAGTCTTACATTAACCCTCTGTGTGCCAAACTCGAATACTATAGTTTCCCCTTGCTCTGTTCCCTGTTATCATCACTTCTTCCTGGCTTATTCACTACTGTTTCACCAGGACGCAGGCTTGAGTTAGAATCTTATGAACTGGAATATACAAAACATCCTCCTGTAAAATAGCTCAGTGAGTGTCAATGTCAGCAGTCTCCAGCTGGAGCAACACAATCCTTTCACAGTTGACAATTGTGCTTTCTTCCTGGATATATCACCGATTCATGAACCCATCCAGCTCCTGATCTTCCCATCATCTCAGCTGCTACACTGCTCACAGACACTAACTCCACAGTTACAGGTGTGTGAAACACAACTTTCCATTGGCACAAGGCTCCTGACTGTCAGTTTTATATTTGTAAAGGTCATCTTTCCAGCAAAGAAGAGAATTAACTCACTGGGAAAGAAGTTCTCTGCTCACTCATTCCCGACTAAATCATTTTATATTATTGATACCTTTCCTTCTCTCCACAGATTCCGACATCGACCAGAGAACCATAATGACCTTATCAATGATTCAAATGACACTGTTCGCATCTGTTATCATGCCCCAGTTCTGTGCCTTACTCTGTATTAAAAAGCTAGAAATGTGTTTGAAAGAGACAGTGCTTACAGCAGGGAAACAGGCCTTCGACCCAACTTGTCCGTAGCGCCCTTTTCTTTAACCCCTAAGCTAATCCCAATTGCCCACATTTGGCCCATGTCCCTCAATACCCATCTTACCGATTGAACAATCTAAATGCTTTTTAAAAGTCAAAATTGTACCTGCCTCTACTACTACCTCTGGCAGTCTGTTCCAGACACTCACCACCTTCTGTGAAAAAATTGCCTCTCTGGACACTTCTGTGTCTCTCCCCTCTCATCTTAATCCTATGCCCTCTAGTTTTAGACTCCCCTACCTTTGGGAAAAGATATTGCCTATCTATCTGATCTGTGCCCCTCATTATTTTATAGACCTCTATAAGATCACCCCTCAGCCTCCTACACTCCAGAGAAAAAAAGCCCCAGTCTATCCAGCATCTCCTCATAATTCAAACCATCAAGTCCCGGTAGCATCCCAGTGAATCTTTTCCGCACTCTTTCTAGTTTAATAATATCTTTCTATAATAGGATGACCAGAATTGCACACAGTATTCCAAGTGTGGCCTTACCAATGTCTTGTACAACTTCAACAAGACGTCCCAACTCCTGTATTCAATGTTCTAACCAATGAAACCAAGCATGCCAAATGCTTTCTTCACCACTCTGTCCACCTGTAACTCCACTTTCAAGGAGCTATGAACCTGTACCCCTAGAACCATAGAAAATTACAGCTCAGAAACAGGCCTTTTGGCCCTTCTTGTCTGTGCTGAACCATTTTTTGCCTAGTCCCACTGACCTGCACTTGGACCCTCCACACCCCTCTCATCCATGAACCTGTCCAAGTTTTTCTTAAATGTTAAAAGTGACCCTGCATTTCCCACTTTACCCGGCAGCTCATTCCACACTCCCACCACTCTCTGTGTGAAGAAGCCCCCCCAATATTCCCTTTAAACTTTTCTCCTTTCACCCTTAACCCATGCCCTCTGGTTTTTTTCTCCTCTAGCCTCAGTGGAAAAAGCCTGCTTGCATTCACTCTATCTATACCCATCAAAATCTTATACACCTCTATCAAATCTCCCCTCATTCTCCTACGCTCCAGGGAATAAAGTCCTAACCTATTCAATCTCTCTCTGTAACTCAGTTTCTCAAGTCCCAGCAACATCCTTGTGAACCTTCTCTGCACTCTTTCAACCTTATTTACATCCTTCCTGTAACTAGGTGACCAAAACTGTACACAATACTCTAAATACAGCCTCACCAATGCCTTATATAACCTTACCATAACACTCCAACTTTTATACTCGATACTCCGATTTATAAAGGCCAATGTACCAAAAGCACTCTTTACAACCCGATCCACCTGCGACGTCACTTTTAGGGAATTCTGGACCTGTATTCCCAGATCCCTCTGTTCAACTGCACTCTTCAGAGTCCTACCATTTACCCTGTACGTTCTACTTTGGTTTGTCCTTCCAAAGTGCAATACCTCACATTTGTCTGCGTTAAATTCCATTTGCCATTTTTCAGCCCATTTTTCTAGTTGGTCCGAATCCCTCTGCAAGCTTTGAAAACCTTCCTCACTGTCCACTACACCTCCAATCTCTGTATCATCAGCAAATTTGCTGATCCAATTTACCACATTATCATCCAGATCGTTGATATAGATGACAAACAACAATGGACCCAACACCGATCCCTGTCGCACTCCACTAGTCACAGGCCTCCACCCAGAGAAGCAATCCTCCACAACCACTCTCTGGCTTCTTCCATTGAGCCAGTGTCTAATCCAATTTACTACCTCCCCATCTATACCTAGTGACTGAACCTTCCCAACTAACCTCCCATGAGGGACCTTGTCAAAGGCCTTGCTGAAATCCAGGTAGACAACATCCACCACCTTCTCTTCATCCACTTTCCTGGTAACCTCCTCGAAAAACTCTAATAGATTGGTCAAACATGACCTACCACGCACAAAGCCATGTTGACTCTCCCTAATAAGTCCCTGTCTATCCAAATATTTGTAGATCCTATCCCTTATCACACCTTCCAATAACTTGCCAACCACTGATGTCAAACTTACTGGCCTATAATTTCCTGGATTTCTTTTGGAACCTTTTTTAAACAATGGAACAACATGAGCCACCCTCCAATCATCCGGCACCTCCCCCGTGAATACTGACATTTTAAATATGTCTGCCAGGGCCCCTGCAAGTTCAACTCCAGCCTCCCTCAAGGTCCGT
Organism: Carcharhinus amblyrhynchos; assembly: GCF_965287045.1. Classification (NCBI taxonomy): domain Eukaryota; kingdom Metazoa; phylum Chordata; class Chondrichthyes; order Carcharhiniformes; family Carcharhinidae; genus Carcharhinus; species Carcharhinus amblyrhynchos. The sequence continues at coordinate 841,653 of NW_027649807.1, read as the reverse complement.
GGGAATACCCTGTCCAGTCCTGGGGATTTATCCACTCTGATTTGCCTCTAGACAGCCAGCACCTCCTCCTCTTTAATCTGTAAAGGTTCCATGACCTCCCTACCTGTTTGCCCAATTTCCGTAGACTCCATGCCTGTTTCCTCAGTAAATACGGATACAAAAACCCCATTTAGTATCTCCCCCATCTCTTTTGGTTCCATACACAGTCTACCACTCTGGTCTTCAAGAGGACCAATTTTATCCCTCACTATCCTTTTGCTCCTAACATACCTATAGAAACTCTTTGGATTTTCCTTCACTCTGTCTGCCAAAGCAACCTCATGTCTTCTTTTAGCCCTCCTGATTTCCCTCTTAAGTTAGCTTCTTGCATTTTTTATACTCCTCGAGCATCTGATCTGTTCCTTACTGCCTATACATTTCATACAACTCACTCTCCCTCTTAATCAGTGTTACAATCTCCCTCGAGAACCAAGGTTCCTTATTCCTCTTTACTTTGCCTTTAATCCTGACAGGAACATACAAACTCTGCACTCTCAAAATTCCTCCTTTGAAGGCCCCCCACTTTCCATTTACATCCTTACCAGAGAACAGCCTGTGTCAGTCCACACTTTCCAGATCCCTTTGATCTCTTTGCTCTTTAACTCTCCCCAACGCCCTTTTGAGTAAATCCTGCCCTGGTTCAACCTAACAAAATGCATCACCTCACATTTATCTCAAACAAACTCCATCTGCCATTCGTCAGCCCACTGGCCCAATTGATCAAGATCCTGTTGCAATCCGGGATAACCTTCTTCACTGTCCACAATGCCACCAATCTTAGTGCCATCTGCAAACTGACTAACCATGCCTCCTACATTCTCATCCAAATCATTAATATAAATGTCAAATATCAGTGGACCCAGCACTGATCGCTGAGGCACATCTGTCATAAGCCTCAGTTTGAAAAACAACTCTCTACAACAACCCTCTGGCTTCTGTCAAGAAGCCAGTTTTGTATCCATTTGGATCCCTCACCCTGGATTCCGTGAGATTTAACTTTAGGCAACAACCTACCATGCGGTACCTTGTCAAAGGCCTTGCTAAAATCCATGTAGACAACATCAACTGCACTGTCCTCATCTACCTTCTTGGTTACCCTTTCAAAAAAACTCAAATTTGTGAGACATGATTTTCCACTCACAAAGCCATGCTGACTGTCCCTAATCAGTCCTTGCATCTCTAAATGCCTGTAGATTCTGTCTCTCAAAATACCTTCCAATAATTTACCCACCACAGATGTGAGGCTCACTGGCCTGTAGTTCCCAGGCTTTTCCCTGCAGCCCTTTTTAAACAAAGGCACAACATTTACCACTCTCTAATCTTCAGACATCTCACCCGTGACAATCGATGATTCAAATATCTCGGCTGGGGGACCTGCAATTTCCTCCCTAGTCTCTCCCAGTGTCCTGGGATACACTTCATTAGGTCGCGGGGATTTATCTATCTCGATGCTTTGAGACTTCCAGCACCTCCTTCTCTGTAATAGAATCATAGAAACCCTACAGTACAGAAAGAGGCCATTTGGCCCATCAAGTCTGCACTGACCACAATCCCACCCAATCCCATCCGCCCTATCCACCCACTAATCCCTCTAACCTATGCACCTCAGGACACAAAGGGGCAATTTTAGCATGACCAATCAACCTAATTCGCACATCTTTGGACTGTGGGAGGAAACCGGAGCACCCGGAGGAAACCCACGCAGACACGAGGAGAACGTGCAAACTCCACACAGACAAGTGGGGAGTATTCCATCGCAATCCTGACTTGTGCCTTGTGGATAGGCTTTGGGGAGTCAGGAGGTGAGTTACTCGCCGCAGTATTCCTAGCTTCTGACCTGCTCTTGTAGCCACTGTTTTAAACATTTAAAATCCTTACAAATAGTTTTAAAATTTGGCTAAAACTCATTGAAAAGTTATTTTCAAAATCTGGTCCTTGCTGAGAGTTGTAAACGTCCTGCAGAAATGTTGAAAGTTAGAATCACCAATCCAGTATCAGGACATTAGATACAGAGACACAGAGTGTCTGTGGGAGCACCAGTATCTGGAAGTAGCAGTGCTGAAACATGCTGTTAAATTCATCCTGACGTCACAACAAGCAGTCTGGAGCAACATCGAGTGGCCACGACACCTTTGGGATTCTCTGTGGAGCTCACACTGTATTGGCAGCTACTCTTACCAACTTCAGCACGATTAACACCACCAAATCTGGACCACAAATCTACCCAATAATTAGTGTGAATTTCAGGTGCTTTCGCGGGACAATGCAGCTAACACACAACATTGCATAAAACAGAAGCATTGAATTCCAGTAGAGTTCAGCATCTTAATATTACCCTTGACAGTGTGAACCTGTTGTGTCTCACTCTGTTCTCAGATGAGCTGCTTCACACTGTTAGTGAGTCGCTTAGTTCCATCTCAGGCTTTGGTGGACAGAAAGCATGTTGAGATGATTCTAAACTTTAAACAATATTGCAAAGGGATCAAACATGAATTAATTTAAAATATAATGCTGAATTAATCACTCACCTGTCTGTTTTATTGCTGCGAATAACATACAACACATTTTTCCAATGCTTGATGTACTGTACTTGCAAACCAATCAGCATTCTCTTCTCTCACACAATAAAGTTGTTGATTTCCTTTGCTCCTGATGTCCTGATGAGTGCAAGTTGAAAAGCTTCGACAGAAAGGGTATTTTCAGCAGTACCTTGTTCCTTTCTTTTTCCAACCTGTAACTTGCAATCTCCGGCCTCTCTTTCAAAGTGAAGGCATTTCCTGAATGTTGTCCCTTCAGCATAAGCTCAGCAAATCTTTCAGTCTTGTTTTAAACTCTCACAGACTGGGGCCTTTTAAACTAAGCATGAAGTTCAATCCTCATTGCCAGAATCAGCAAGCATTTGAGGACAAGATGTGCATGTGTGCGTGCGTACATATTTAACCCCTTAGTGCTGGTTAAGTTGAATAATCAGCAGAGGCGTTTGTGGGTTTAAACAAAGAAAGGTGGTTGTTTATTTAATTATTCACCCCAATTGCTGCAGCGCATGCACACACACACACACACACACACACATGCGCACACACACACACACATGCACACGTTATTATAAAGGAGGCAATGGCCGAATGATATTAACACTAAGCTATTAATCCAGAGACTCAACTGATGTTCTGGGGACCTGGGTTCAAATCCTGCCACGGCAGATGGTGGAATTTGAATTCAATTTAAAAAAATACCTGGAATTTAGAATCTTCTGATGTCCATGAACGCAATGTCAATTGTCTGAAAAACCTATCTGATTCACTAATGTCCTTTAGGGAAGGAAATCTTAGAAGAATCATCGACTCCCTACAGTACAAAGGAGGCCATTTGGCCCATCAAGTCCGTACTGACCACAATCTCACCCAGGCCTTATTCCTGTACTCCTGCTCATTCCCCGATGGCCAATCAACCTAACCTGCACATCTTCGGACTCTGAAATCTGCCTCTCTGACCCGGTCTGCTGTGACTCCAGACCCACAGCAATGGGGTTGACTCTCAACTGCCCTCGAGCAACTCGGAATGGACAATAACCGCTGACAAACAGCGACGCCCACGTCCCCCGAATAATAAAAAAACACAAACACACTGGCAACAATTCCTCCCTCCCCCTCACCACCCTCCACCCCTCCCACGATCAGCTCAACAAATTCTGTGCCTGTTTTGATCAAGTGGTCAGCGAGAGTACATCTGCTTCTCCAGAGGCCTCGCCCATCCACGATCACTATCATCACATCAGCCTTGTTAAAAGTAAACCCTCAGAAAGTGACAGGTCTGGCTGGGGAGAGTGCTCAGATCCTGCATAGACCAGCTGGCGTGGGTCTGCACTGACATCTTTAACCTCTCCATACACCGATCTGAGGTCCCTATCTGCTACAAGAATATTACTATCATCACTTTACACAAGGGAAATGCTTGATGAATCTATTGGAATATTTTGAGGATGTAACTGGTAGAGTTGACTGAGGAGAACCAGTGGATGTGATTTATTTAGACTTTCAGAAGGCTTTCAACAAGGTCTCAGATAACAGTCTGTGTAAAATTAAAGCACATGGGATTGCAGGTAATGTCTTGAGATGGATAGAAAGCTGGTTAGCAAATAGGAAGCAAAGAGTTGGCATAAATGGGTCTTTTTCTGATTGGCAGTCAGTGATTTGGACAGGCTGAGTGTGTGGGGATCTGCATGGCAGATGCAGGATAATATGGATAAATGTGAGGTTATCCACTTTGGTAGCAACAATATGAAGACAGATTATTACTTGAATGAGTGTAAATTGAGAGAAGTGGATATGCAACAAGACCTTGGAGTCCTCGTGCATCGGTCACTGAAAGTAAGCGCACAAGGACAGCAGACAGTAAAGAAGGCAAATGGTACTTTGGCCTTCAGAGTGAGAGGATTTGGGTACAGTGATAGGGATGTTTTGCTGCAATTGTATAGGGTGTTGGTGAAACCACACCTGGAGTATTGTGCACAGTTTTGGGTCTCCTTATCTGAGGAAGGATGTCCTTGCTATAGAGGGAGTACAGTGAAGGTTTACCAGGCTGATTCTTAGGATGGCAGCTCTGTCATATGAGGAGGCATTAAGTGGGTTAGGATTATATTCACTGGAGTTTAGGAGATCTCATTGAAACTTATAAAATTCTAACAGGGTAGATTCAGAAAGAACATAAGAAATAGGAGCAGGAGTAGGCCATCTAGCCCTTCGAGCCTGCCCCGCCATTCAATAAGATCATGGCTGATCTGAAGTGAACATTTCCGCTTTCTCCCCAAAACCCTTAATTCCCTTGCCTACAAAAAACCTATCAACCCACGTCTTAAATATATTTAGCGAGGCAGCCTCCACCACTTCAACGGGCAGAGAATTCCAGAGGTTCACCACCCTTTGAGTGAAGAAGTTCCTCCTGAACTCTGATCTAAACTGCACCCCCCGCCCATCTTGAGGCTGTGCCCTCTAGTCCTGTTGTCCTTTCTAAGCGGGAAGAATCTCTCTACCTCTACCCTATCCATCCCATTCATCATCTTATACGTCTCTATAAGATCCCCCCTCAGCCTTCTAAACTCCAACGAGTACAGACCCAGTCTATTCAATCTCTCTTCATAGTCCAACCCCCTCATCTCCAGTATCAGCCGAGTGAACCTCCTCTGCACTCCCTCCAAGGCCAAAATATCCTTGCGCAAGTGCGGTGACCAAAACTGCACACAGTACTCCAGCTGCAGCCTCACCAGTGCCCTGTACAGTTGCAGCAAGACCTCCCTACTGTTATATTCAATCCCCCTCGCTATAAAGGCCAGCATCCCATTCGCCTTCCTGATCACCTGCTGCACCTGCAGGCTGGGTTTTTGCGACTCATGCACAAGGACCCCCAGGTCCCTCTGCACCGTAGCATGCTGCAGCTTTTCGCCTTTTAAATAGTAATCCCTCCTACTATTATTCCTGCCAAAGTGGATAACCTCACACTTGCTAACATTATACTCCATCTGCCAGGTCCTCGCCCACTCGCTCAGCCTATCCAGATCCCTCTGCAGACTTTCCACACCCTCCGCACAATTTGCTTTTCCACTCATCTTCGTGTCATCAGCAAATTTCGTCACCCTACACTCAGCCCCCTCCTCCAGATCATCTATATAAATGGTAAATAGCTGAGGCCCCAGCACCGATCCCTGCGGCACTCCACTAGTCACCAACTGCCAACCAGAATAGCACCCATTGATACCAACTCTCTGCTTCCTATTAGACAACCAATCCTCTATCCATGCTAACACCTTACCCCCAACTCCGCGCACCCTAACCTTCTGCAGCAACCTTTTGTGAGGCACCTTATCAAACGCCTTTTGGAAATCTAAAAACACCACATCTACCGGTTCCTCTCTGTCTACCACACTTGTCACATCCTCATAGAACATAGAACATTACAGTGCAGAACAGGCCCTTCAGCCCACGATGTTGCGCCGACCAGCTTTTAAAAAAAAAACAACACTAACCCACTAATCTAAACCAATCCCATTTCATCCATAAACCTATCCACAGATCTCTTAAACGCCCCCAAACTAGGCGCATTTACAACTGCAGCTGGCAGGGCATTCCAATCCCTCACCACCCTCTGGGTAAAGAACCTACCCCTGACATCCGTCCTATAACTACCCCCCCTTAATTTAAAGCCATGCCCCCTCGTGCTAGCTTTCTCCATCCTAGGAAAAAGGCTATCACTATCCACCCTGTCTAAACCTCTAATCATCTTATATGTTTCAATAAGATCCCCTCTTAGCCGCCTTCTTTCCAGCGAAAACTACCCCAAATCTCTCAGTCTCTCCTCATAGGATCTCCCCTCCATGCCAGGCAACATCCTGGTAAACCTCCTCTGCACCCTCTCCAAAGCCTCTACATCCTTCCAGTAATGTGGGGACCAGAACTGCACACAATACTCCAAGTGCGGCCGCACCAGAGTTGTGTACAGTTGCATCATGATGCTGCGACTCCTAAATTCAATCCCCCTACCAATAAACGCCAAGACACCGTATGCCTTCTTAACAACCTTATCTACTTGATTCCCAATAGAAATCCAATAAATTTGTTAAGCACGACTTCCCCTTAATAAATCCGTTCTGTGTCTGCTCGATCAAACCATTCTTTTCTCGGTACCTCGCTATTTCTTCTTTGATGATGGATTTAAGCATTTTTCCAACTACAGACGTTAAACTAACCGGCCTATAATTCCCTGCCTTTTGTCTGCTACCTTTTTCAAACAGCGGCGTAACATTAGCCGTTTTCCAATCTTCCGGCACTTCCCCAGAGTCCAGTGAATTTTGGTAAATAATTACTAAGACATTCTGATCATCTCTGCCATTTCTTTCAGAACCCTGGGATGCATT